>NW_027205159.1:7235000-7282500 GCF_024711535.1 Dipodomys merriami | reverse complement strand
TTTCCTACTTTTCTCCTTTAGTCCTCAGTTTAGGAATGTAGGTAGGACAGTGCTGTGAAAGTCAGGACTTTGTGTCAACGGTCATGCCTGTTTTTTACTTTAACTCATTTTTGTTTGTTTTTGCTGGTACTGGGCTTGAACATGACCACTTGAGCCACACTTTGCTTCTGGCCTTTTTCTGGTTAATAAGAGATAAGAGTCTCAGGGACTTTTCTGCCTGAGCTGGCTTTGAACTATGATCCTTAGATCTCAGCCTCCTGAATAGCTAAGATTGTAGGTGTGAGCCACCTGCAGCTATTTTGCCCATTTTTACTGTGATTTTGGCCTGTGGTTTTCAAGGAGGATGACATCATGGGAATGTGTTTTGAATGATATCTTGGGAGGAGGCATCTTCTGCTGAGGTCTAGTTTTCTGAAGATCCTGTTGTGACAACCCCCGAAGTTCTGCTGTACAGTTTTTGCAACCTGGAATAGCCAAGACATTCTGGGTGTTCTCCATGTTACCACTCCCTTGTGCATACTGACCCCATCCATCTGTTCCTGGGCATCACACCTGAGACCAATGGCTATCTTTGCTCATGGCCAGTCTCAATCAGAGGCTGAGATCAGACAAAAGTGCCATCAGTAGTCCAGGCCAATTACATCCTGCCTTTTTCCTCACTGGTTGGTAGAACCTATATACATGCTCTAGAACCACTGACAAGTGTGAGGATTTGGATTGCTGTGTCTTCCCAGATGCATGTGCTGGAGGCGTGGCCCCTAGGATGGCAATGTTGGGAGGTAGTGAGACCTCTAAAAAGTGGGACCTGATGGAAGGTATTTAGGCTAATGGGGGTACTGCCTTTGGAAAGGATTCTTGCTGGTCTCATGGAACCCCAGTTAATTCCTTTGAGAGTGGGTCAGGGATCAGGGATCCTGACCCCTGAATTTCTCTGGCTTTCTGTCTCTTGGCATTTGTTTTCTTCCTTTGGCAGGCACCCCAATCATGGTGCCAAAAAGAGGGTGACACCAGTCTTAGACTTGCAGGCAAAATTGTGAACTAAATAAATCCCTTTTGTATATATATTACCCAGCCTCAGGTATTCTGTTGTAGCCACAGATAACACCATATAGCAAGACGATGCTGAAAACATCTCAATCAGCTCACATTCAGGAGGCTGCTTACCAAGCAGTCTTAAGTATTTTGAGAAGAATGGCAGCTATGAGTTTCTCTGGGTAGCAGCATAAGATTGGACTTTATTGGAGTTAATATAAGCTGAATGGTAACTCCAGAAATTGTACCTCACTCACTCAAAAAATATTGTCTCTACTTCTCACTATCAAATATACTCCCAGCTTATCAGAAAAGAGCATTTCCTTTTCTTTTGAATTCTGTTATTTTCTTTAAACAAACCACCTCCACAGGACAGACTATCCACATGCACGCATAAAAGAGCAACTAGACTTTATTTTAGAAGCAACTAGAACTATAGTTTTAGCCTCCAGGATCATTTTGAAGGAGTCTCTGGGATGATAATTAAATGTGGCCACCTCCCACACCAAGGTCAGCTTCCTCTCACAGTGACAACTTTTAGTGCTGTGTTGGCTACTTGACCTGAGCCTTCTAACATGCCAAAAAAAAAAAACAAAAAAAAACAAAAACAAAAACCAGGGAATCAGTGCTGTGTGCCAACCCCTTGAATTTCATGGAAGCGCTCATTTATGCATGACCTGCCCCCAATAAGAGAAGGGGTTCTGAGTACACCAGGAAAGTCTTTTAGAATGCTCATAGGAGTGTTCAATGTGAGGATGAAATTTGAAAGTACAGCCAATCCACCTGGCTCTGGTGGCTCATGCCTGTGATCCCAACTACTCAGGAAGCTGAGATCTGAGGACTGAAGTTCAAAGCCAACAGAAAAAAAAAGTCCATGCCATTCTTATCCAATTAACCAACAAAAAGCCAGAAATGGGGCTGGGAAGGTGGCTCAGTGGTAGAGCGCTTGCTTTGCATGCATGAGGCCCTGGGTTCGATTCCTCAGTACCACATAAGCAAAAAGAAACAAGCCGGAAGTGGCACTGCAGCTCCAGTGGTAGAGTGCTAGCCTTGAGCTGAAGAGCTGAGGAACAGCGCCCAGGCCCAGAGTTCAGGCCCCACAACCAGACCGCCCCCCCCAAAAAAGCCAGAAATGTAGATATGACTCAAGTGGTAGAGTACTAGCTTTGAGAGAAACCATTAAGAGATAGGATCCAGGCCCTACACACACACACACACACACACACACACACACACACACACACACGAGAGAGAGAGAGAGAGAGAGAGAGACAGAGAGACAGAGAGACAGAGAGACAGAGACAGAGAGAGACAGAGAAGCAAAGGGAGGGAGGGAGGAAGGAAGGAAGGAAGGAAGGAAGGAAGGAAGGAAGGAAGGAAGGAAGGAAGGAAGGGACAACCAACCAAAAATCCTCTCTCAGCTCACACTTTGTTCCAGAAAGTATTGAGGTTTGACCCCAGCCTGCTATCTGTTACCTTCACAGTGACCAAGCTGTTCCACTTACCAGGACTTAGCTACTAGGCAGCATGGCCTTGGCTCAGGTCCTTGAGCCACTCCTAGGAGGTGAGCCTCCTGCCTGAGCCCCCCTTTGAGAAGCTGCCCAACGTGGACATCTAAAACCCATTAGCATGTCTCCTCGTAAGAATTGTAGTTTGTTCTCTGCCTTTTGTTTGGTTTTGTGACTTACCAGTTAACACCCTTTACACACTGTGCAATGAACCCTACTTTGCTTTCAAAGCCAAGTTCAGATTCCACTTCCTCTATGAAATCTTTATTGCCAGAAATAGTTCCACCACACTGTGTGGAACTACAAATGTGGAATTACACATATGAGTGGGAAGCCAGACATTGGTGGTTCATGTCTGTAATACTAGCTACTCAAGATGTTGAGATATGAAGATCATGATTCAAAAACAGCCCGGGCACTAAATCTCTTATCTGCAATTAACCTGCAAAAAGCCACAAGTGAAGGTATAGCTAAAGTGATAGAGCACCAGTATTGAGCAAAAAAAAAAAAAAGCCAAGTAAGAGTGAAAGGCCCTGAGTTCAAATCTTCTAAGTTCTGGCACAAAAATAGAAGAAAAGAAAAAGCAAACAACAAATATTGAATAGTTTATGGCTTACATGCACATTACTTCATTCTCAGTCCTGGAGTTCTGAGGCTGGAAATTCCTGGAAACTATCCCACCAGGACTTAGTGGTTTAGTGGCACACAGACGCTGCTATAGTCATTAAGCAAAGAAGAGACACAGGTTTCCTGAACACCTTAAAGCAGCGTTGTACCTATCAGAGACTTTGGGCAGGAGCAGCTCTGCCTGTATATAGTGGGTTTTGATGATTGAACTTGGAACTTTCTCATGGTCATATGACTTGTCTGACTTAATTCTTGCCAGGATTTCTGCCCTGTAACTCAGTGCTCTTTGTGAGGCTATTTGGGGAGTCTTCCTGCCAGATGGCTTTGGCCAAGGCCTCTTCAGCACTCACAGCAAGCTCAGTCTGACCCCTTAAGTTCCTAAGTAATAAGCCACTATTTTATACCTCTTAAATCTATACTTCTACATTTACTACTCAAATCATTCTGTGCCTTGACTCCCACTTAAAGCCTCACAGTAAAATTCGTCATTAGGACAGTATGAGAGGTGGGTCTTGTAAGTGGTCATTAAACCATGCCTTTGTGGATAGATTGATTCCACTATTGTGGGAAGAGGTTAGCTATCACAAAAGAGTTCTCAGTAGAAGGGCAGGTCCTGACCCTCTCTGGCTCCCTTGCTCATACTTACTTCCTCTGTAACATACTCATCTGTCCTTCTACCATATTCTATTTTCACAGAGGCCCTCATCCTGGCTTCAGGTTGTAGGCTAAGGTCCAATTGTGTATAAGTTACCTAGGCCAGGCATCCTGTTATAGCCAACAGACTGAAACAAGAAATTAATGTGAGGCTCTCTATGCATTTATGCAGTATAGAGAGATCTGTACTTGTCTTGCCTCTCATTAACAAGTGAGTGTGGGAGAGGCCGACAGAGCCTTCTTTGCCTGGGGATGAGAGGCAAGGGCATACACACACACAGAGGACGGATGAAGAGGCTCTGTCTGGAGTTCAAGGCTGGGATGGAGGTCAGAGGTGGTAAGGTGTTGGCCAAGTGGCAAAGTACTGGGTCTCTCCTCAAAAGACAAGCCCCCGACCTGCCCACTGGGGAACACCTATCCTATCAGAAACAACATCAGTGTAGCCATCCCTCAGCCTCAATCTCCGTTTTCTCAGCACACTGCAGCCAGAACCACATCTCCAAGAACCACCTGCCCCCATTCATCCAGCTTTGAGCAAGAGCTCGGGTTGGTTGAATCCAAGTTTCCAGCAATCCCCATTCTGCCTGTCTTTGCCAGCAGCCCCAGGGTCTGAGGAGGGAGGAGAGACAGCTGGGGAAACACCATGAGATCTTCTCACTGACTGTGCTCACAAAAGCAGCACACCCACCCCCGTGACAATGACGGTAGCATTTTTGCCTCCAGCTGCTGTGTTTGCTGCTCTGGCTGAGCCAGAATGCCACATGGCTCTGCAGACATCTGGTCCAGCCTCTTGACATCTGGTGGAATTTTGATTCCCATCCACATGGGCAGACATCATCAGAATAGATTTTAAAAACTGGATTTGAACCTATATTTAATATCTGCATCTCCAGTTCCCTGTTGCCTTATCTGACTGTTATCTTTTCACGATCTGTCCTCAGTGCAACAGCATGCAGAGGAGAAGCATCATTGTTTGTGAGTGAGATGACCTGAGTTCAAGTCCCAGCTTTGTCCCAGGCATGTTTCCCTCAGTCAGCTGTCATCATAAGAACCATTTCCAGGTGTTTCTGAGGGCACCAACTAGGATAAGATACAAAGACTCTTATGTGAAATGGAAGTGTCTGTGAAAGCCCACAATGATGGTTAATGTTCTTTACCCTGAGCCATCATAAAGGAGAGACAGGTCCACATAGAAAGACCTCCCACGGAGAAGGCTCCACCTCTGCCCATGTCTGTATGAGCCTCTTTGCCTGCTCCTTTAGCACTAGATGTTCCATCAACAAAGAATAGGATGGCTAAGAAGCTCAGGAACCCAAAGATCTTTGCTGTCTTGTTGATCTTGCTTCTCAGTGCTTGGAGCAGGGCTCGGGACATGTGGAATGACTATGGGTGATGGGCACAGAGCCAGAAAGGCAGTTCTTACGATGAGATCAGATTCTTTCAAGTTTTCACTCAGACTTCACCACTGGGTTGAATAGTGTCCTCTTGCCCCTAATTCACATCTCCCTATGCCATGATCTGCATGTGCTTTATCCCCAAAGGTGCATGTGCTGGCAGTTTGGTCTCCAATGTAAAGAGATAGAGAGTTGGTAGGACCTTTAAGAATTGAGGATTCCTGGGTAATCTCTGGGTCACTGCTTGTGCTCTACCACTTGATGCATACCTTCAGCCCTGTTTTTTTTGATGGTTATTTTGGAGTCTTGCAATCTTTTCTGTCCAAGGCTGGCTTCAAACCTCAATCCTTTAGATCTTAGCCTCTTGAGCAGGTAAAATTATATGAATGAGATTTACTTTTAACAAACGGGGAAAATGCTACCTGGCATAAATGCTATTATACTGCAAAGTGCTATACACAATGACAGCTAAAATGATATCATACAGTAAGAGTTAACCTGAAGATGACTTTTATCGCTTAAGCAATTCTTTGGCAAAAAAAAAAAAGTTCAACAAAAGTGCTGACAAACACTAACTTTTTTGGAATGTCAAATGTCATTATTTTAAAATGCAAGTGAATATACTAAACCATGGAGACACACACCTGAGAATCAGGTGAAAACAGTGCCAAACACAAAGGGGTATGTGTGTATTTTTAGCACCTGTGACAGCTTTCATCCGTGCATCTCATAATGCCCTCATAAATATTTGCTTGTTATCTGCATTTCCCTGTGAGACAGCTGTCAGTATCATTATCTTCTTCTTACAGAAATGACAGCTTAAAGTCACCAGAGATCAGGCCCCTCAAGCTTCCTAATTCAAATAAATCAACTTATATGAAGAGTAGACATGAGTATACCTCAAAAGTCAGCTTCTCCTTTGAGCACAGGTGACCAAGCAGTGGTTCTGGGTCCCTTTTCTCTGACGCTTTGTATTTCTGAAGCTATTGGTTGTTCATCCTTCATCCCTCATTCCTTTCTGGTTATCTTCATCAGCTTGTGGGAAGGAGGCAGAAGTAACAAAATAGCAAATACTTAAACAATTACACATTTGTTTCTCATCCATATGGAGAATGGAAATCCAAAATGAAGGTAACACCAGATTCAGTGTCTGGTAAGGGCCTATTTCCTAGTTTATAGATAGCTACTTCTCATTGTACCCTGGCTGGTGAAGAGCAGATGGAGAAGACTCAGATCTCTTCTTATAATGGCACTAATCTCATTGATAAAGACCTCATCCACATAAATGAATTACCTCTCCAGGGCCACATCTAATAATGCCATCATTTGGAGTTTTAAGGCTTCAATATATGAATTTTGAAGAGAGGGACATGAACATACAGACTGTAACACAGAAAAAGACTGCCTTCCACCAAGTATTTGCTTCCCCAGGTAAGTCATGGAGGAAAGAGACAGAGACAGAGACAGAGAGAGACAGAGAGAGGAGCAAATAGAAAGAACTTCCATTTCTGCCTTCTGATGGAGTTATATGAAGATGTGAAGATGATGTCTGTAATGAAGGCCACCATCTGTGGCCTTGTTGGGAACAGTGGGAGACAGGGAGATAAGGGACAAAGGCCAACTTTATGAAATGACAGAGAAGATTGATTCATGTACCTCCAGAATTGTTCTTACATAAGATAATAATGGCTCTTTTTTTTATTTTGGAAATAGAATGTGCAGTTTGGGCCAAAAATCATCTTTAATGGTAGATGTGGTGCCCATATCCATCTCATGCTTACTGCCTGTGAAGTTTTGCTTTAGATCTTTCTCACGTCTCTTCACAGGAGTTGATCTCTGAAGAAATTGACTTACATCTCAAATCATCTTGCCATTTGGATGGAGTGAGAAAGGGGAGCTTAATCCAAATTGCTTTTGTATTTGTTCTGAAACCATAGACATGGGTCAATGTTTCTGTCTAAAATTGTAAAATCTCCACTCATATTTCTTGGTCTGTCTGTGCTAACTTCAGCTTTCTCCAGGAAAAGAAAATTATACACAGGAAGCACCAATAGGTACATTACATCTTTCATCTAGCATATTCAAAATGCCCATAACACACTAGCCTGTGCTCTAAACACTGGGGACACAAAGATGAATTATTCTTTGATACTATTGCCCTCAGGGTAGAGCCTGTGAGACAATGGGTGACTTGGCCCCAAACCAGATTCAGATCAGTCAAGGTCTTGTGAAAGTAGATGTCACATTCCAAAAGTTCAACCAAAGAAGGCTCACTAAACAACTCTTTAACAGGATGTTGGATGGGTTCAATAGAAACAAGAATAGGGGCTAGTTACCGTGGGAAGCTGTGGCTGCCTGGCTTGACTGGTTTGAGTGGATCTCCAGAGTTCCTGGACTGATGTTTGGTCCTCAGTGTGGTGGTTGAGGCAGTGGGACCTTTAAGAATTGAGATCTACCAAGAAGCTAGAACTAGTGTGTTGAGGGGGGAGGGGGCGTCAATGGAAAACTACAATGGAAAGAAAAATGGTGGGCAAATGCAGTCATAATATTCAAGGTACTTATGTGAAAATGGAACCACGTAAATTGGGGGAATAGGTGGGCTTGGGAGAAATGAGGAAAAACAATGGAGAGGGTGATGCTGATCATAATGCAGTATAGTCATAAACAAGATTCAAACCCATTTGTACATTACAATAAAAATAAATAGCCATGGGCTGGTAGTGCACACCTGAAAACCTAGCCACTCAAGAGGCTGAGACCTAAAGATCAAGGTTCAAAGCCAGCCCACGCAAGAAAGTCTGGGAGAGTCTTATTTCTATTCAACAACAAAAAGCCAGATGTGGACATAGGCCTCAAATGGTAGAGTGCTAGTCTTGAGTAAAGCAGTTAAGGGACAGTGCCCAGAAACAGAGTTCAAGCCACAGTACTGGCACTAAGATAGATAAATAAACAAAATCCCTCAGAAGAGATTCTAGTAGTTCTTAAGGCCCTATGATAGTAATTTTAGGAGACCAAGCCTGACCCCACATCTCTCTGACTTCCTGTCTGCCAATGCCTTCTCTTCCTCTTGCATAAGCGCCTGCCTTCATCCAGGCCATTGGCCATAAGGTGATACAGTTAGGGGCCCTCTCCAGAGCCAGTGTCATGCTGTTTGGACTTTCAGCCTTTAAAACTGTGAACAAAATAGAACTTTCTTCTTGATACATTTACACAGCCTAGGGTATTTTGTTATAGCAGGGAACAGTCATTTTACTGGCGCCCAGAGCAAGCTTGGGGCCAGATGAAGTGGTGTTGTGACTGAAAAATACATCCTCTGCCCACCTGTCTTCCTTCCCCTCTGAACTCCAGCCCCTGGCCAGAGTTCAGATTCCAGGAGTCCTAGTAAAACAGCAAAAGAGGTTTAGACTCCCTGACCCAAGGGACAGGTAACAGAAGAGGATGTGGTTAGCATGGAAAGAGCCAGAATGGCTCTTTGTCGGTTTTGTTCTGTAGCTCTTCTTTCTGTCAATATTAGCTATGAGAATTGCCTATTTCAAGTCTTCTAAAGTAAGCATTCTTTAGCACTTTCTTTTTTCAGACTGATCTCTCCCAAGACTTATCAGAAAGCACCATTCATACAGAAGCAGAAATATGTCGAGAATATGTAGCTGCAGATACATCATCAGCTTAGGGTTAATTAAATATTCACAACATTCCGTGTGTGTGGTGGGCCCAAGGGGAAAGCAGTAAGGATGAGAGAGATTTCTTCTGTGCGTGTGCATGGAAATGATGCACAACCCCTAGGACTTGGAGCTAGAGAGAGAAGGAAAGGGTCCACTTGCCCTGTACTGGTTGGCTCAGGGTCATTTGCAGCATGCGCTAAACCAGCAAACCTCATTTACAAAGTTGAGATCAATATTCAAGGGGGAAAAAAGACTACTTAACTTTGAAGGAACTGTAATCTGTTTAATCAAATGTATAATTGATTCTCATCCACCTAGGCTAACATGGGGATCTTTATTATCTTTATTATTCTCTACCCTAGAGACATGTTCATATGGTTCTTGTAGTTTTTCGTTTTTTATTAATTGTGTGAAATAATGGATTTCAGGGTAACAATTGCACCTGACATTTGGGTCTGTGCTAGTACTGAAGCTTGAACTCAGAGCCTAGGCTCTGTCCCTTAGCTTTTCCACTCAAGGCTGGGACTCTCTACCACTTGAGCAACACTTGCAACTTTTTGCTGGTTAATTGAAGCTAAAAATCTCATGATCATTTTTTTTGCTTGGGCTGCCTTGTGAATAGCTAGAATTACATGTATGAGTCACCAACATCAAGCTATATTTTACGTTTTTTATTTTTTAAGAAACACTACTTTTTATTTTGGTAGTACTGGGGTTTGAACTCAAGGTCTTGTTCTTACTAGGCAGGTACATTATTATTTGAGCCACACCCACAGCCTGAAGACTCTACATCTACTCTTTGTAAAAAAAAATATTATCTTTAATCAGTTGTCCAAAGGAGTTGCCATTCAGTAAAGTAGCATATGAATAGAATGTATTTTGATCAATGTTGCTCCTTTCCTCATTCTCTCCCATCCCTTACAATCCTACCCTTTCCCTCTATTTTCTTAATTTTGTAGAATATGCATTGAATTTTATGACTATTTTCCTCCTTCCTCTATTCATTTGTCCACCTTTCTGTCTTTAATCCCACCTTTCCATGCTTGAGTGCCTGATTCCCGGTATTTATTTGGTTAGACTGTGAGTTAGCCTTCCTAAGGAATTAGATTGTTTGAATTCTCCTCTGAATCTACCATGTTTTGGTTAATACACTTCTGTATACTTGGATACCACCCCTCATATGTGGAAGCTAGAATTAATCTATAAATAGATAACTATATATATATGTATGTATATCTTATTTTAAGGCAATATGGCAGTAGCATGATTGGAAAGCCGTTGTTTCACAACAGAAGCATTGAAGTCACAAAAGTGAGGTCCCTGCATGTCACTGGGAGGATACGGCTGTCACTGAACATTCTCACCTCCCCGTGGGCACTGAGGAATTGCTCAGTCTGAACTCCCCACTCTATCTTGAAGTCTTGTCATGGTTCTGTGCATTTCAGACCTGCCATGGCTCTGTGCCCTGCTCTTAGGAATCTGCATTCTCTTGCTTTTCTAATTTAGCTTGGGTTTTTTTTCCCTATCAAACTAATATATGCACATATTTTAAAGTCAAATCATCCCACAAGGCCTTTGATGAAAAGCACTAGAATCTCTTTGGCATTTTCTACGCCCCAAGGCCACTCCCATGTCCCAAGTAAAACACATATTTTTGGCCTTTCCTTCCTACTGGAATACCACACACGAGTTTCCTTAGCTTGCTTCTTCTATTTGAAGCCTTACCTTTGCCTTCCATCTGCAGGGTCTGGGAGGCCTCTTTCCATCCCCTCTGCTAACCATTCAAGACTGCCCTCACTCAGTTACACCCCCTGTATTTCTGTCCTTTCCATATTAGCACAGCTCCCACCCGTGTTAGAATGCCAATAAAATTTTGGCGTTCGATGTTTACATAACAACGCTTGTAAAAGCTATTCACAGACAAGTCACACCAGGTCCCATGATTACTTTATGAAATTTCTCAAGCACTACTACATTTTCCTTTTCTTTTTTTGCATACAACTTCATTTTCCTGAAAGTGAGCAGTTACCCTGTTGTGTGAATTTAGGTGCATTCATCACTACATCACACCCAAATGGATTGTACCAATCTCTTCTCCATCTCTTCAGTTGTACAAGGATCCTGATGCATCCATTCTTCCTGAAGGGATAACCAGGGCAGTGATTTCTAGTTTATTTCCCCTACTTCCAGGGCTCCTATAGTAGCTTCCAAAGAGATTTCTTCCTTAACGGAAGTTCTCTAACTCTTGTATATCTTAATGGTCCACATTGTAGACTCACATTAACTCACCCTTAGTGTGAGTTTCTAGGATAAAAGATAGATTTCTAGGATATAAGTCTTTGGAAGCCAATCTTCACTGTTTTTTCTCTCTGAAGACTAAGCTAATGCTAACACTAAGCTAACACTAATGCTATTCTGATTCTTCATTTATCATCAGTAGACATTGCTTGTCTCTGAAATTGCTTTGAGTCTTCTATATCTTGAATTTAAAGAAATGTTTAATGACATATCTTATTGTAAATCATTTTCAGACTTGGGGTAGGATGCATGATAGGCCCTTTTCATCAAGCAATGTGTCCTTTGATTCCAAGCCATGTTTCTTTATTTCTTCCATTATTTCCTCTCCATTATTTCCTGTTTATGCTTCTCTCTGATGAGTTGCTTGTTAGTTTCATGATATCTAGATTGATTCTTTAATTTTCTTATTCTTTTTTTCCATCTTCAATTTGTTGCTCTTTTCATGGCCTCTCCATTCCTCTCGGATGGAACTGGGCCCCAGCTTGCTTAGTAGGTGCTCTACCCCTTGAGCCATGCCCTTTTTTTGCTTTAGTTATTTTTCAGTTAGAGTCTCGCATTTTTGCCCAAGGATTGCCTTGGACCAAGATCCCCCCACCTATACCTCCCACATAACTGGGATGCCAGGTGTGAACCATTGCACCCAGGTTAAACTCAGGGCCTCATGATTGCTTGGTGTATTTGCTCATGCTTGTCACTCTACTACTAGAGCCATACCTCCATTCAGGCATTTTGCTGGTAAATTGGTGATGAACTCTCATGGACTTTTCCCAAGATGGCCTTGAACTATGATCAGATACAGATATTAGCCTCTCAAGTAGCTAAGACTAAAAGTGTGAGCAACTCACAGTGTCCAAGGATCTAGCAGCCAACAATATAAGGTCATGGACCCTTGAGACGGAAATTAAAATCCTACCCAAACTATAGCACACATTCATTTGTAAAACACCTGCTGCTCTCTGCCTGGCTTCCTTCTCCTGTGCCTGGTGATCCTACTTCAGACAATCTCAGGTTACCCTCTTCAGAGAACAGAGTTGTATTCTGCTGCTGCTGCTACTGCTGCTGCTGTTGTTGCTATATCAATCTGTCCTCTACTCCTGATTGTCTCTGTGGATCCATTTATAGCATTTCAGGGGGTTGCCAAAGGGGGTGGTGCCCGGTGCTAAGAGTAGGCTGCTTCATTTGCCTAAACTGAAAATTTTTTAAAAAACTCCAAAACCTCAGTCATCAAGACAAATAATGCATAGCACAATCTTTTAATAAATCAAAATTGATACAAAGTCCAGGATGTGTGTAATTGAATTTTTTTTCTTGCCTCACACTCTGTGTGGTTCAGCCTGCTTGGTCCAATCCGTGACCTTCTACCAGCAGCTTTGACAGTATCGTTAGGATTTTCTTGACTGCATTTGTCTGTAAACCTCACAAGTGGCTGAAGGTTGTATTATCACTCATCTATCATGGAAACTATTTTGAACAACCAAGGACTCAGGGCTCACTTTAGTCTGGCACAAGCACTTTTTTACACAGTAGAAGACTGACACATCTAGTAGCAGTGGTCATAACAAGTAATATTTCTTGCCTATAAAAAGCTCTAATTTGAGGGGCTGGGAAGGTGGCTCAATGGTAGAGCGCTTGCCTTGCATGCATGAGGCCCTGGGTTCGATTCCTCAGCACCACATAAGCAAAAAGAAAAAAAAGCTGGAAGTGGTGCTGAGGCTCAAGTGGTAGAGCACTAGCCTTGAGCTGAAGAGCTGAGGGACAGCGCCCAGGCCCAGAGTTCATGCCCCACGCCTGGACCCCCCCCTCAAAAAAAAAGCTCTAATTTGAAAAACTTTAGTGAATTAAACCACTTATGCATGTGGTGATAAAACAGAAAGAAGCCACCATTGGCAGCTTTAAATCTATAGGAACTTTTGGAAAATATGCCAGTGACTAGTCAACCTTTATTACTATTATGGAAGCTTTATTAGCTTCCACTTCCAAATGACAGAAAAATATTATTTTTTCATTTAAAATTAAATTTTAGATTTATTAATTCGAATATAATTTCTATTATAAGTGACTCTAAAACTCTATGGGCTTCATTCTGACATTTTCTTGTGTGTGTGCTGGTACTGGGGCTCGAACTCAGGACCTCATACTCTAACCTAGCCAATTCCCAATTGGCACTCTGCCATTAAATCACAGATCCACTTCCAAGTTTTTTCTGGTTAATTGGAAATTTAAAAATCTCATAAATTTGACTGTTTGGGCTAGTTTTGAACTGCAACCCTCCGATCTCAGCCTCTTGAATAGCTAAGATTATAGATGTGAGCCACCATACCTGGCTCATTACAGCACATTCAGATGTTCATACCATGCGTTTCAATCATATTGAGGTATTGCTTATGCTCCTCTTTGGTTCCTGTCCCCCTTCCCACCACCCCGCTTCCCTCACAAAGCTCCCCTCCTACTTGTATGTCTTTTTTCAATTTTTGTTTTGACTTTACAAACTCTCAAGGTCCATTTTTATTAAAGTTTTTCTTTCAAGGCCAACATCACTTAAATTTACAGACAACAGAACTTTTTCAATGTGATTTAAAAAAAAACAAACTTGTGACTAATTTTCTAAAATCACAATTCATTCATGTTGTACTGTACTGTTGATGGTACACACTATGCCAGATACAAAATGAGATATTATCATTCTGAAATGACTCAGAGGAGATATCAAAACACTGGGGACAATGACATCCAACCAGTCTGATATAGTACATGTGCACATGTTGCAGTATACATGCTGCAATATACGTTTATATCTTTTTAAAAACCTAGGTACCACCTGTTGCAACAATGAGAAGTACAAGTTGTCATGTTGAAAACGAGCTTTACAACGTCGGTGAGGGGGGGTGGGGGGTAGGATTGGGGGGGGAGGGGGAGGCTGGGAAGGGATGTGAAGGGTAAACAAAGGAGGAGGCTGCAATGCTTGGTAAGAAATGTATGCATTATCCTGCCCATGTAATTGTAACCCCTCTGTACAATATGTTCACAAATAAAATAAAATAAAACCTAGGTACCACGTCAAAATCACATTGAGATTCCACTTCACCCTAGTTAGAATGGCTATAATCAAAAAATCTAATAACAACAGATGCTGGAGGAGATGTAGCCCCCTATGGTACATCCCCTGTTGTCACTGTACTTGATTTTGGGACCCTGCATCTTGTATATAAATTTCTCTAATTTGGGGAAGGAAAGGGGAATAACAAAATGCTGAAACAAGGACACAGGATGACCCATTGCAACAATGATACTCACAAGACACTATGTTGGAAATGAACTTCACAACTTCTGGGGTGGGGGATGTGAGAGAGGGAAGGGATAGTGGGAGAGCAACAAAGGAGGAGGTAGCAATGCTCCACAAGAAATGTACTCACTACCTTACTCATGTAACTGTATCCCCTCTGTACAGCATCTTTACAATAAAATAAAATTTTAAAAAATCTAGGTGCCAGGGCTAAGAATATGCCTCAAGTAGTAATGTACTTGCCTATCAAGCTCAAGGTGTTTGGTTCAAACCCCAGTACCACCAAAGGAAAGAAAAAGAAAGAAAGAAAACTCTAAATTTCACATACATATGAGAGAAAACTACATTGCATTATATGTTACATTTGTTTCTCTGAGTCAGGGTTTTCTATCAGGATTTATGTCAACAATTTCCTTCCAATATCCTAACCTTAAAACTTTAGACAAGAGGGCTGGGAAGGTGGCTCAGTGGTAGAGTGCTTGCCTTGCATGCATGAGGGCCTGGGTTCAATTCCTCAGCACCACATAAGCAGGAAAAGCTGGAAGTGGGGCTGACGCTCAAGTGGTAGAGTGCTAGCCTTCAGCTGAAGATCTGAGGGACAGCGCCCAGGCTCAGAGTTCAGGCCCCACGACCAACCAAAAAACAAAAACAAAAACTTTAGTCAATAATCCTCTAGATTGAACTCAGACACCTCAGCTTTTATTTGTGCTAATGCAAATCCTGCTTCTCCTTCCTTTGACCTTGACACTGTTAGATTATATACTAGTAGATCATAATCCACAGAACCATTATGAGAAAAGGTCAGGATCTCCCCATTATCTGATATTTTCTAATGATTACTTGATTCTTCTAGAAAAATTACACTGTACTGCACACAAATCCTGCTTCGGTTTTTTCTGCATGGTAGCCACATTCCTGGACACTGTCTCATTGATGTCACTCTGGATCCTATTTCCAAAGCCCCACCCTCTGGTCTTTGTAGGAACTTTCCCCCAAAGCTCCTGGTCTTACACTTCAACAAAGTAGGCCATGTTCAAAAGCAAGAGTGGCACTCCCGTGGGAATATTATAAGAGGTGCTCAAGTTTCCACCTGTACTTGGATACCCAAGAGAAGGAACTCTAAAATTTCACGGTAACATTATGAGTTTTCTTTAGAAACATATTGTCTTGCTATGTGAATACCTGGGGGGAAAATGTGAGGACACATGGCTGGCAGTTCTGTGTTTTCTGAACTTTGGTTCAGTGTGTGCACATGTGTGTGTCTGTGCGTGTGCATGCGCATGCGCACGCACACCTAGCTACTCTACAAAGTGGATTCTTTCTGCAAGGGGCCAGGTAAGAACAAAGTCTCATTATGGAGAGAAGCATTACCTCACAGTTCACAGACTAATTGGACCACACCTGAAGTACTTTGTTCTGTCTCCAGAAGCTTAGTTACAGACTGATAAGGGACTGGCAAGAGGCCAGGAGAAAAGAAAACAATACAGAGACCCAGGAAAGGTGTGAAACAGCATCTCAAGAAAGCAATCATCCTCAGCTGGCACTGGTAGCTCATGGCTGTAATCCTAGCTATTTAGGAGGCTGAGACCTGGAAGAGCATGGTTCCAAAGCAGCCCAGCCAGAAAAGTACAGGGTATCCCATCTGCAAAATAACCAGCAAAAAGACAGGCTGAAGATGTAGCTCAAGTAATTGAGCACCAGCTATGAGCAAGAAAGCAAAGTACAGGGCCCTGAGTTCAAGCCTCAGTATCATGAAAAAAATGGGAAAAAAGAAAAGAAAGGAAAGGAAGGAAGAAGGAAGGAAGAGAGAGACAGAGAGAAGGAAGAAAGGAATGAGGGAAGGAAGGAAGGAAGGAAGGAAGGAAGGAAGGAAGGAAGGAAGGAAGGAAGGGAGGGAGGGAGGGAGGGAGGGAAGGGAAAAGAAGGGAAGGGAGTAGTAAAAGGAGAGAAGGAATGAAAAAAGAAAGGGAGGGAGGGAAAGACAGCAGGAGAGTGAAAGAAATCATTCAACCTCCATTGTTTACCAAGTATTTAGTGAGAATCTAAAAATGTTCATGTCTCTACATTTAAGACAAAGCAAAGGTAAGATCTAGACTGTTCCTTCAAGCACTCAGCATGTAGAAAATACGTGGTCCGAGAGATTTTAATATATAGGTGGACCTGGCTTTATTGTGTTCACTGGACTGCACTTAGCCTTTTTGTGCTCCCTGGATATTGCACCCTTATAAATTGAAGTTTTGTAGCAGCTCTACAGAGAGCAATCCACCTACATCCTGTGTGTACACGTAAGGCCTCTGTGTCACATTTAGTGGTTTTTCGTTTTGTTTTGTTTGTTTCTGTGGTGCATAGTGGGTTTTGCTCTTATAAACCTATGAGTCTGCAGTCCAGTGTTAATGTGCCTTCTGCAGGTACTGGGAAACCACTTTATTATTCTGTTCACTTTTTGGCAGTGATTTGGAAGTGAGCCTATGCTACCTCTGCGGTCTGCTTGTACAGGCAGCTCAAACCTTACCAGTTGGATTTCTTCATCTGAAGTACTGGTTACTTTCCAGAGCTTTTTCTACATAAACATAGAATCACCACGCTAGATAAACAAACACAAGGCAAGAAAGCATTCCTCTGCCTTCCATCAAAACAAAACTTTAACTGAAAACCAAAGTAAGATCTGTTATAAAGTGGGCACCCCATGTTCAGGCACCTGGAAGTGGTCCAGAGAATTGTGACTCTGAAGCAAAGAGAAAGTGGCTTCCTGAGCAAAACCTCTTTTATCTGTGATTCAGAAACTACCATAAACCTAGTCATGGGGCTTGGACCTGGCAAACAATGGCCATGTGGAGTATGTTCATTTGTAGTATAAAAGAAAATTATGAAAAAAAACAATTTTTAATGGAGCAATAAAATCTGTTTTCTCAACTATGTGGTGCATCACCGTTCTATTAGTCTCCCACAGTTGCTATAAGTTACCACAGAGTGAATGGCTTGAAACATTTCAGTGTATCTTACATCTGTTTAGGCTAGGACTTTTGCAGGGGACTACTCACTGCGCTAAAACCAAGTTGCTGAGAAGACCTCATTCATTTCAAAAGCCCCAGGGGCGGAAGTTGGGCTGCCTTTTCCAGATCCTGGGGGCGTCCACATTCCTTGGCTCCTAGCCATTCCTCCCTCTCCAAAGCCAGCAATGTGGGATTGTCTGTTTCTGGCATCCTTGCTTTGCCTCCCTCTTCCACTTTTTAGGGCCCTGGCATGCCACTGGACCCACTTAGATTAACCAGGTAAACAGTAGATCTTATTTAGGTCTACTGATTAGAAGCCCGAATTACTCTTTGTCTTATGTTCAACTATATGTTTCCCCACTGTAAATGATCATGTTCATCTCCTAGCCCCCAGTACCTAAGAATGTAATCCTGTTTGGAAACAGAGCTGTTGCAGGTGTCCTTAGATAAGAAGAGCTGGTAGTGAGCCCCTCCCCTGACATAGCCTGCATCCTCATAGCCATGTGAGAACACACCTGGGCATACTGACAGAGAGAAAATTATATGGACACACTCACAGAGCAATGCACCTACAGACCAAAAAGAAAAATATGACTGGAATGAACACAGATTGTAAGCGGTAAGGAAGGACTTGCCCCTCCCCATCACAAAACTTCAGAGGAACTGTGGCCCCACTAACACTTTTCTTTCAGACTTTTGGCCTCCAAAACTGTGAGAAAGAAAAAAAAAGTTATTGTTTTAATTCACTGAGCTCCTGCTGCTTTGTTATAGCAGCAATAGGGAGCTGAGACATCATGTGATATGTGATTTCCAGTGGGGTTGTCAGGGTGCTTGGAGATCAACCTTCCTGTTGACTGCCTGTTCTGTTCTGACAGCATGATGTGGCAGCTCCACCTGGTCAAGGCCTTTGTGCTGTGTCTCCCCTTAATGAAAGGCAGAAGTAGAGGAGAAGAAAATAAGAGGGACCATGGTCATGCTTTTTTATTTTTGGTCCATCATAGCGCTTGAACTCAGGGCCTAAGCTCTGTCCTCCTGAGCTTTTTTGCTCAAGGCTAACACTATACCACTCTGAGCCACAGCACTACTTCCAGTTTTCAGGTGGTTAGTTGGAGATAAGCATCTCATAGACTTTCTTGCCTAGGCTGGCATTGAACCATGATCCTTGCATCTCAGCCTCCTGAGTAGCTAGGATTATAAGCATGAGCCACTAACACCCAGCAGGATCATCTTTTTTATTAGTAACCCACTCCCATTCCTGTGAGCAGATCTCTTAAGACCTGATCAGCATTTCAAGGCCCCACCTGTCATCAGAGATGCTTTTCACAGCCCTGCCTCTTTCCAGGCATTACACAATATCAAAAATACTCTATTCACTACTACATGAAGAGCTTTCCAATGTAATAGTAAATAAAATGCTGAATGCAGCAACTGGGGAAAACAAAAACAAACATATAACAACAACAAAAATAAGCCTTTGCTGCCTGTATTCTTTTGTTCAATTACCATGAAGGATTACAATGACCAGATCTTGCTTTAGATCAGCCTGCATCCCTAAGAGGGCTGCCTCTCTATCTTGCTTTATGCCATCTTCTGGTTGCTCTGCCCCATACTGGAAAGAGCTCTGGGCTCTGGGTTGTAGAAAAATATGTGTTAGTCCTTTACCTTCCTAGGAGTGATTATATGCCACCTGATGCTGCCCAGTGGACACGCGTCCTGGAGTATTTATCAGTGTGTTACCAATGAACCTTACAACAGTGCTTGTGTGTGAGCGGGCTCTCCTCCAGTTCAATTCTCTTGATTGGTTTTAGACATCCCAAAGACAAACAAACCCACCCCTAAAATTCTACTGTTACAGGCTCCACAATGAATTCCTCGACTTTATCAAGGAGAATGTGTTAGCTTCCACCTTAAAGAAATCTCCATCCTCACAGGACGTCAGACTCCTGATCAAATCCTTCTTCCCATAATGCTGTGATGTTCCTGTGCAAATGCTTCTTCTTTCCATAACTCCCTGGGTGCCTGCTCAACCAATCAAAAGAGCCAGGGCAGCACATGCAGAAGCCTTCAAGCAATCAGTGCAAAGCCCAGCAGAGGAGAAGTGAGAGGAGTCCTCTACTACTAAACCTCTCTCAAAAAGGACTCCATTGGACTCCTCTTCAAATGGGGAGCTGCTTTCTGTTATGGCTTTCCTTTCACTTTCAAATAAACTTACTCTGGTACTTTACAAAAAGAAAAAGAAAAACACACACTTTTGATTCCCAAATGTAATACTAATATGGGGCCCTATATGCTTGAGGATACAGCCCAGCCATGCCAGAGGAGTTTGCATTGTCCCTGAGCTGAGGCAAAAAGAAGGTGGCCCATTTCTGACAGCATCCTACAATGGAGATCCAGAACAATGACTCCAGAGAGCTGAGGCTGGTCACCCAGGCTCATATCCGAAAAGACCCGGGCAGGTGTGAGCCTTGGGGGGAAGGGAGGAGGCTGCCCTTATCTGTGCTTGGTGCAAAGCCAGGCTTCAAAGCTACCGCCACACACTGAGAAAGGAGCCCAAGGCCATGGAAAAGGAGGGTGTCAGTCGGGATCTGTTGAAACCCTGGGAAAGTGAGTTTTAATCAGGGCAGTGGGAGGCCCTGAAAAGGGTCAGAGCCAGCAGAGGAAGTGGACTGAGTAACTGGCTTGTCTTGTAGCTCCCAAGATCACAGCTTGGTTCAAACAGAGGACAGAGCCTGAAACTCACCCCACACAACCCTGTGGCCTGAGAAAGCCTCCTAACCTCACAGGCCTCAGTTTCCCTTCCTCAAACATCTGCACTTTGGAGATGCCTACGTATTGGCTCCTTGCAAATCTAATGCTCACTTCAGCAACAATCCTTTCTGCAAGGGAAATTATGCTCCTCAGAATGCCAGGGTTTGCACAGCTTGCTCCTCCGGGTGCACGGGTCTCCACTATACCAAAGAAACCTAGATCAATTATTCTGGAATGCTGTACTCCAACAGGCTAGACATGCCTGACCCTCAAAGGTAATTAATCCCTTGTCCTTGTTTCCTGGTACCCTCACAGCCCTTTCCATGGACCCTACCCTCTCCTCAGAAACCCCAGTTCTCTCTGTCCCTAGTTGGGGAGGCTCAGAGCCCTCTACCTGAGCTGAACTATCAGGTGCAGAGCTGTTCATGGCCAGCTAATCAAGGGACCCCTGAGAGGACTTTTGTAGGACTAATTGTTATCTTGTCACATGCCTGTGAACTGGTGGCCCATCCTATAATCCTAGCTACTCAGGAAACTGAAATCTGAGGATGAGGGGTTGAAGCCAGCCAGCCTGGGCAGAAAGGCCTGAGAAACTATTATCTCCAATTATCTAGCAAAAAGCCAGGAGTGGAGCTTTGGTTCAAGGCTTGAGTGAAAAAGCTAAGAGACAGCTCCTAGGCCCTGAGTTCAAACCTCAGTATTGGTACATGCACACACACACACTCACACACACTGCCCATCTAGAATGATCTACCCTTTCTTGTCTACTGTTCTTCTTGCTTTAGTAATTCAAGATAGGATACAACAGCTCCCCAGCTGACACTGTGGTGGCAGGGAGAGCCCAAAGAGACCTTGGCCCCCACACACCAAGGTGACTTTGAAGGCAGAGCCACCTGAGCACATGATGCTAAAGCAGGTCAAAAGAACAAAGTAAGTGTGTGTGTGTGTGTGTGTGTGTGTGTGTGTGTGTGTGTGTGTGTGTGTGTGCTCGCCAGTACTAGAATTAACATCAGGACCTGGATGATATCCTTTAGTCTTTTAGTACAAGACTGGTACTGTACTACTTAAGCCATACTTCCACTTCTAGCTTTTTACTGGTTAATTGGAGATAAGAGTCTCACAGACATTCCTTCTCTGGGGCTGGTTTTAAACTACAATCCTCAGATTTCAACTTCCTTAATAGCTGCAACTTGAACTCTTTTATTTTTGTATGTTTTGTCTTTATACCATTTATCTTCTTTTTCTTAATAGATATCTTTTATTGTAAAGATGTTGTACAGAGGGGTTACAGTTACATGAGTAAGGTAATGAGTCCATTTCCTATCGCACATTATTACACTCACCTTTATTTATCCCCTACCGTCCCTTTCCTCCCCACCCCCCCCAACTCTTTCCTCCTCTCCCCTCCCCCCTGCAAAGTTGTAAAGTTCATTTTCAACATACTGTCTTGTACATCTCATTGTTATAATGGGTCATCCTGTATCCTTATTTCAGCATTTTGTTATTTCCCTTCTCCTCTCCAAATTAGAAAAATGCATATACAAGATGCAGGACACCGGAATCAAATACAGTGACAACAGGAGTTGTACCATGGGGGAAGAACATACAAAGAAACAAAAAAAATCACATAGTACATTATAAGTACATTAAAAAGAATAGCAACAAAGATAAAACCTCTTGAGTCCCTATATTGGGGTTCATTTCGCTTAGCATCAAGTTATATGGTCATATATGCATAGCTTTTGACCTCTTCTCCTTGTCCTAGACATATACTAGTTATTGCAAATAAGGGAAACCATGGGACCTATGTTTCTTTAGGTCTGGCTTATTTCACTTAATATATTTTTTTCCATGTCTTTCCATTTCCTAACAAATGGGGCAATGTCATTCTTTCCCATGGAGGCATAGAATTCCATTGTATAGATATACCACATTTTCTCGATCCATTCATCTACTGAGGGGCATGTGGGTTGGTTCCATATCTTAGCTATGGTAAATAATGCTGCAATAAACATAGTTAGCTGTAGTATGGTCTTGTTTGTGATCATTTGGGTAAATCTCCAAAAGTGAGATTGCTGGGTCATAGGGGAGCTCTATGTGTAGTCTTTTGAGGAACCTCCATACTGCTTTCCAAAGTAGTTAAACAAGTTTACACTCCTACCATCAATGCAGTAAGGTTCCCTTCTGTCCACATCCCCTCCAGCATCTATTGTTATTAGAGTTCTTGATTATACTCATTCTAACTGGGGTGAATCTCAACATTGTTTTGATTTGCACTTCTTTTATGGCTAGAGAGGTTGAGCATTTCTTCATGTGTCTACTGGCCATTCTTATTTCCTCTTCAGAGAAGTCTCTCTTTAAGCCTTTAGCCCACTTATTAATCGGGCAGTTGTTTCTTTGATGATTTGTTGTTAGGGGATTTAATTTTTTTGAGTTCTAAGTATATTTTAGATATGAGACCCTTGTCCGTTGTGTAGCTAGTGAAAATCTCCCAATCCATGGGCTTTCTATTGATCTTGTTAGCTATGTCCTTTGCCTTGCAAAAGCTCTGCAGTTTCATGCAATCCCATTTGTCCAACCCTTCTTTGATTTGTTGTGTTTCTGAGTCTTTATTAAGAAAATTTTGGCCTGTGCCAAGGAGCCCTAGAGTTTCTCCTATTCCATCCTGTAATGTTTTCAGAGTGTCTGCTTTGATTTCGAGGTCTTTGATTCATTTGGAGTTGATTCTGGTGCAGGGTGATATATAAGAATCTAGTTTTAGTTTTCTGCAGGTGTTTTACCAATTTTGCCTGCATCATTTACTGAAAAGGCTGTCTTTCTTCCATTCTATTTTTTAGCCCCCTTATTGAAGATTAGGTAGCCATAGGTCTGTGGGTTCATTTCTGGGTCTTCAGTTCTTTTTTTTTTGGGGGGGGGGTCCGGTCATGGGGCCTGAACTCTGGGCCTGGGCACTGTCCCTCAGCTCTTCAGCTCAAGGCTAGCGCTCTACCACTTGAGCTTCAGCGCCACGTCCGGCTTTTTTCTTTTTGCTTATGTGGTGCTGAGGAATCGAACCCAGGGCCTCGAGCATGCAAGGCAAGCGCTCTACCACTGAGCCGCCTTCCCAGCCCTGGGTCTTCAGTTTTATTCCATTGGTCCTCAGGTCTGTTCTTGTGCCAGTATCAAACTGTTTTGATTACTATGGTTTTGTAGTAGAGTTTGAAGTTTGGTATTGATATTCCTCTAGCACTGTTTCTTTCTGCTAAGGATTGTTTTTGCTGTTCGGGGTCTTTTATTGTTCCATATGAATTTTTGGATTGCTTCTTCTATTTCCTTGAAGAATGAGGTTGGGATATTGATAGGTATCATATTGAATTTATAGATAGCCTCTGGAAGTATTGCCATTTTCATGATGTTGATCCTCCCAATCCAGGAGCATGGGAGGTTTTTTCACTTCTTTAGTTCTGCTTTAATTTCTCTTTTCAGGTTTTTAAAGTTTTCATCATAGTGGTCCTTCACTCCTAGGTATTTTATTTTTTGTGGGACTTTTACAAAAGGAGTTGCTTTCCCGATTTTAGCCCCGCGCTTCTCATTATTGGCATACAGGAAAACCATTGATTTTTGAGGGTTAATTTTGTATCCTTCTACTTTGCCAAAGTTTTGAATCAGCTCAACTACCTTAGGAGTGGAGTCCATGGGGTTCTTTACAAGATCGTGTCATCTGCAAGGAGGGAGAGTTTTACTTCATCTTTCCCTATTTGAATCCCCTCTATGTTTACATATTGTCTTATTGCTCTTGCTGGGCATTCTAATACTAAATTGAAGAGAAGTGAAGAGAGTGGACATGCTTGTCTCATGGAATATGAACTCTTAAGACATTAAACCTTTGAAATTATGCGCTGCCTAAATGCCGGCTAGGAAAAGGGCATCCCATGAACATATACACCATTGCAACCAAACATCATGTGGTCTGGCATCCCAGAGTCCTTTCCATGCATGCCTAAGCTGGGACGCTTCAGGAGCCCACCTAGCCCTTCTTCCTCATGCTGCCCTCTAGTGGTAGAGAAGGAACTCTTCTGCTTTTCCAGAGAATCTGCCTTCAGGTTGGCTTCCATTTCCTTTGAATCTCTCGTTCCCCTTCCTCCATGGCCTTGGGCCTTCAGCTCTCAGAATCACACAGTGGACTCGGAAATGTCTTTGTTCCCATGCCAGAACTGGCTCTCACAGCACCCAAGTGAGACTTGCCCAATTGCAATCCTGCCTGCCCTGCCCTGGGAGCAGGCAGCTGGCTCTCATCCCTTGAGGGTGAAATGCATGGCTTCCTGCAGAACCATCCAAAGTGGGAGCCCTGAGGAGTCATTCAAAAGTGAGCACCCTCTTATCTTCCTGAGCTCCAGAAAGAAATACAATGAGTTCTGAATTCCAAGCTCCATCATGCCCTGGGCTTTGAGACTGGGGTGGTAGTGTAGGTACTGCTACATTCCCAGACACCATTTTTTGCTCCTGGCCAATTTACCTGCCCCCCCTCCTCCACCCATTGCTCTGCCCTTTGTCCTGTTGAGGATAGAACCCCAGGCATCACAGATGGTACCTACCTCTGAGGGTGGTACTGTAGAGAAAATGAGTCTCTGAAGTCATCTCTGAGCTTCTAGACCTTACCGGGAAACATGCTCCCTCTGGTCTACAGTTACTTATAAGCTAAGATTAGACCGGTCATTGCCGGTGGTCCCCAGCCCCTCATCAAAAGGAGGTGTTTTCGTGAAAATCTTGTCATTACACACCTATATTGTGTGTGTGTGTGTGTGTGTGTGTGTGTGTGTGTGTGTGTGTGTGTGTGTGTGTGTGTGTGGCTGTTTTTACTGGAGATTTAACTCTGTGTCTTGCACTCTTGCTTGGCTTGTTCTATTCAAGGCTGGTTCTCTACCACTTGAGCTATGCCTTCACTTCTGGCTTTTGCCTGGTTTCTTGGAGATAAGAGTCTTACAGTCTTTCTTTTCTTGGCTGGCTTTGAACTGCCATCCTCAGATCTCAGCCTCTTGTGTAGCGAGAGCTTGTAGACCTGAGCCAACTATACTTGGCTCCGTTTCTGCCTTAGAATTGGTCCCCATTGCCTTCAGGTTCAAGGATGGCCTCTTCGGCTCAATTCTATACAGAACTTCTAGCACCCTGACACACCATGGTCCCCCATGGGTTACATGCTTCCACCCCCTGGGGACTCTCCCCACACAGAGCAACACGATGCTCTGTGTAGATGCACAGATTCCTGTGTACCCCAACACAATCTGTTTTGGAGCATATCTTGGTAAGTTGTTGTTTATTTAATGCCCTGTGTTGTTTGTTCATTGCTCCCAGAAACCAAAAGCATTCACAGAGAATTTTTTAATATGCAAATTCTTCATCATGCTTTGGCAAAGACTGGCAGCTTCCCAAGAGCAAGAAAAAGGCCCTATGATAATTTGACTTTCCATTTCCTGTATTAGAAGATAATAACTTTGAGGAAATTAAACAGTTTGCTACTGTGAGTTTGGATTTATATGTATATTTCAAGCTGGGTGCCTATGGCTCATGCCTATAATCCTAGCTACTCAGGAGGCTGAGATCTGAGGATCACAGTTCAAAGCCAGCCTGGGCAGGAAATTCCATGAGACACTTATCTCCAGTAAACCACAAGAAAACCAGAAGTGGGGCTATGGCTCAATAGCTCAAGTGGTAGAGTGCGAGCCTTGAGCTGAATTGCTGAGGGACAGCACCCAAGGCCAGAGTTCAAACCCCACAACTGACAAAAAAAAAAGTCTATCAGCATGTTGGTTAAAAAAAAACTCTAACCAGGCTCATTTGTACTTCTAAGTGCAAAACTTAGGGAATGCTTAATGTGGCATATGTAAAGTTGTATTGAAGTTATACAATCAAAATATTCTAGCCAGCTGGGCACCGGTGGCTCACACCTGTAAACCTAGCTACACAAAAGGCTGATATCTAAGATCACAATTCAAAGCCAGCCTGGACAGGAAAGTCTGTGTGATGTTTTTTTCTCCAATTAACCACCAAAAAGCTGGAAGTTGAGCTATGACTCAAATGGTAGAGTACCAATTTTGAGGGATAAAACTAAAGGATAGAGCCCAGATCCTGAATTCAAGCTCTAGTACTACACACACACACACACACACACACACACACACACAAATTCCAGTCTCATACCTTTCCTAAAATCCCTCCCTGCCTTTTTTTTTTTTTTTTTTTTTTTTTTTTTTTTTTACATTTTGCCCACTTGCCTTCTTAGGAATACAATCTAGAGTGGCTAGTTCACAAGCCTCTGGTCTCCACTGCCCATGGCCCAGCCTCAGTCTAGGGCCATGCATGCCATCACCCACTGGACATTGGCTCCCACCTGGAAGGGCTCCTAGAAGTAAGTGACCTCTGGCCTTTATATCTTCCCCCTACTCCTGCTGAGTAATTAAATCTCCCAGAACACAGGAGGCCAGGCTCACTACCTGTTTAGAAACCATATCAATATCACTCACAGATATTTAGCTTGGTGGTTGAGCAGCATCAGATTCTCACAGTTCTTAGCCAGGTTCTACATGCTGAGGGAGGTCAGATGCCACACAGAGCAGCCCGCTGCAATGAAGATGCAGGCTGCCTGACACTGTCACTCTCCAGGCCCAAGTGAGACAGATCCAAAAGAACAAGAGGAACTGGAAGTTGACTGGGCAAAACAAAAAAACTCATGACTTCAGGACTGGCTGGAGCTAGGTGATAAACAGCTGGTGAAAGCCAATGCACACAGTTAAGGACACTTTACAAAAACCTGTCTGTTTCCCTGTAGTTAATGGTGAAAGCCACATTGTTCCATCCCAGCCTGGCATGGCTCCCTTGCTCCTCCCAGAGCTGTAATCGTGATGGACAATGGATAGAGTCAGAGGCTCTGTTGAGGCAGGCCTAGGTGGTTAGTCCCAGTGTATTCTTTTGCTAGGGCTACCATAACAGAATACCAAAACCCTGATGGTGTAAATCAATAGAAAAGGAATGTCTCACAGATCTGGAGGCTGATGTCTAAAACAAAGGTGTGTCAGGGCTTCTACTCTGCTCTCTGTGAAACTGGAAGAGGAACTTAACTTGCCTTTTTCTAGCTTCAATTTTATGGATAGTCTTCAAGCTCCCTTAGCTTTTAGACACAGAATTTCCAAGCATCTAGCATCATATTACAGTCTCTTCCCAACCCCTTCATGTCTCTTCAAATCATCTTGCTTCTGTACCTGTCTACCTGTGGCCAAATGTCCCTTTTTTATAAGGACATCAGTCATTTGGATAGGATCTTCCCTATGTACCACCTCCTAACTTGATTACCTCTGCAAAGACCCTGGTTCTAAATAAGGTCATATTCACCAGTACAAGCAGTTCCTGGGACATAAATCAGCCTACCATAAGGGACAAAGAAGGTGGGAAAAAGCAAAAACCAAAGCCTGGACCAACCTTGATGGTGAGACCACTTTCTCAGTGAGTTTATATGAAGAGTCAGTGATAAAGTCCAAGTTACTGGTCCAGGGCCTGCTTCATGGGGGATACGTGATAAATGGTCTTGTGATGCCTTCTACATAAGGAATGTGTCCACATTCAACTGTACATAGAAGGAGACAGAGCAAGCAATTTAAATACATAGGAGGAAATGAACAATCAGTACCTCTGCCTTTCTCCAGTTCTTTTGTAAAGTTGGGGAATTGGGGTAGAAGTTAGAGCTGAGACTTTGCTTAGACAGCTCTGTGTCCAACCTCACTCTGAGGAAGCATCCCTCCATGGGTTCAATGTCAGGGTAGGATGGAGAAATGCCTGGTTTGTGCCTAATATCGCCTACCTGCAGCTAATGACTTTGTTGTTGGAGAAAAATAGGGACCAGGGTGCCCAGTTTCTATACAAATCAAAGTTACTTAAGATCCACAATGGAAAGCATTTCATGGGGGAGGGGTGTCTCACAAAAAAGGAGATTCTCACAAGGTAGAAATTTTAGCAAGTATTTGTTTTAGTAAAACATAATAGCACAAGGAGAACGGTAAAGGAAGAGAGAAACATTTCCTGCTTTCTACACCGAAGTGGGAAAAAAGACTCAAAATGGCTGTTTTTAATCTGGGGTTTTCCCTCTTGCTGAGCTGGTGAACAATATGTGGTCGTGAAGTATAGCAATCTCTAATCATTACAGAGAAGGTGTGGATGGACCTGTAACCCAAAATATAGCCAAGGTGGGTATTTATAATAATAAATCATGGAGATATAATCTAGGCTTACCCAAAACACAGAAATAGTTAGGTGAGTTTCAGAACTTCTCTTTGCCAGACATGCTCACCATTTTCTGTTTCTACCTATTGGTGAAGCATCTGCAGCATTGACATCTCAAAAGAGAAGGCAGATATAGATAGCCCTTTTTGTGTCTATTCCTGGAGCTTAACATCGAAAGGGAGGTGTGAAGGAGGGTGAATATAATGAAAATACTTTATGCACACATGTGAAAATGGAACAAAGCAGCTTGCTGACACTGGTTTGGGAAGGGGGAGGAGGGATGAGGGAGAATGGTGGAGGGGGTGAGTTTGATCAAGGTGCATTATATGCACATATGGACCCATTAAAATGAAACTTCCTTGTACAACTAGTTGATAGTAGTAAAAAAAAAAAGGTGAATAAAACAAAATGATTAAAAAAAAATCTAAAACTAGGTGTGATTGGAGGGGAACTTTCTGCTTTAGTGTTTCAGTTTTTACATCCTGGTTCTAATTTCTGAGTGTGGCCCTTTTAATATTTTTTATTTTTAATTTCTTTTCACTTCATCTTTCTTTCTTGCCTCAACTTTCCAGCCCTGAGTGGGCCAGGTCATGAGAGCGTTGCCAGGACACCATGATTGCTTCTCAGCCAACCATCTGTGGTAAGGGTCCAGGTTGCTCCTTCCTTCACAGACTAGTGGATCTGTGGCCCTCTTGTCCAAGCATGAGCTCACCTGTGGCTCAGCACATGTGTAGCAGCCTCTCTACTGCCTGCTGACACCCCAATGCATCTACTAAGTGTGGCTGTGCTAGTACTGCCAGTCTCTCACATAGGGACCCAGGCCTTTGTGACTTTGTCACTATGTTCTGGAGCTAGGTCTCATGAAGACTGATCCCAGAAAGATGGTTTGGGTATGGTCAAATGGTATCAGGCCTGAATGAAATATTCACCTTTCCTTACTTCTGGCCTCTACCCAAGACCAGACTCCACTGTAGAAAATATATACTGCTCCACATTTTGTCCTCCCAGGCTCTTTGTCTCTGGTCTCCTTTTCTTTACCACCTTAAAACTCCTGCCCCAACACAGAACACCCTCCTCCCGGCATCTGTTCACTGTAGGTGTGATCCCACCTACTGCCATCTGTACCACAGCGGATCTGACCAGGCCTTGTTTTCTTTCCAGGGCCCTTTATTGTTTTAGAGAAAGAAAGCAGCAGTCTTATTCTTTCTTCCAAACTGAAGCTTGAATTCCTAGGAGAGGGCTGGGAACTGAGGGAGGGCAAGGGAAGATATGGAGAGAGATACTGATAGGACAGAGTGGCCCTCATAGGAAGATCTGGGCACTCTGAGGAGTAAGCCCACATCATGCACTAGCCAGCTGGGAACATCTGGGTGGCTTTCCAAAGCCATCTGGAACATTCTCTCTTCCCTGCCTCTGCTGATCATCCTTTTCTCAGCTGTTCTGTGTTGATAACCAAAGAAAATTAGTGATTGATAACAGCTGTGATGCTATTGTAGCACTAACTCATTCTATACATGCACGTGTACGTACATCTCTCTGTCGCTCTGTCTGTCTGTCTCTGTCTCTGTCTCTGTCTGTCTGTCTGTCTCTGTCTCTGTCTCTGTCTCTGTCTCTGTTTCTCTCTCTCTCTCTCACATACACACACACACACACACACACACACACACACACACACACACACACACACACACACACACACACACACACACCATTCAGTTTTGACCACTGCTTCCCCAAAGGGCTGTCCTGAGGCTTCAGGAATCTCCTGCCTGTTTCTTGAGCAATTGGGGCTATTGATTACACTGGATTCCACAGTTTATTTTTGTTCAAATTTGGTAGCCATTCGAATTTGTTAAAAAGTTAAGTGAGCACAATCCATGTGTCCATCAATGGATGAGTGAATAAACAAAATGTGAAATAGACACTGGGTGGAATAGTATTCATTCTTGAAAAAGAAGGAAATTCTGGTATATGCTAAAACACACATGAGTCATAGAGCATTAAGCAAAGTGAAATGGGCCAGTCACAAAAAAAAACACGAAACAGTTTTTGAGTCTATTTAGGCCTAGAGAAGTCAAATTCATAGTAACAGAAAGAGAATAGCAGTTACCAGCAGTTGAGGAAGAAAAAATGGAGGAGGTGTTAATGATTAATGTGAAGAGTGACAGTTTTTTACTAATGTGACAGTTTTTACCCGGACCTAGAGATCATAGTGGTGATTACTGAACAAGAATATGAATGTATAATAACTTTTATGTTAGATCTATTTTCACAACAATAAAAGAAGTTGAATGAGCAAACACACCACTATGGCAAGATAGGAGCTGGTGGTGAAGACCCACCCAGTTGACAAATAGTGAGCACCTGCATGCTGGGGCATTACAGGTGCCAAGCTCTGTTCCAGAAGCTTCCCTTACAGCTGGAGGGCAGTCCCAGGCATGCAGGTGCTTTGATTCCAGTAGTGGACCTGGGAGGAGGTAAATAAAGAGAAATAGGCAATGATTTGGGGTAGTTATATAAGGGTCCTACAGAAAAATAAGGCCAGGTGAGGAGCCACAGAGGGACGTTGGTAGGGGAGGAGGGTGGTCTCTGAATTGAGACCAGAGGTCAAGGAATGCCCTACACTACCCATCAGGAGATTTAAGCAGAGACCTAGGCAAATTAGGCAATGGAAGGACTAAGGGCTGATGAGAAGGGAGGGTTGGTGGGAGGGAATAAATGGTCCATAACAATGGGTACACCAGACAACCAGACCTGATGAGGAGTGCAGGGAGGAGACCCACAGTGTGTACTTAGGTGTTATGCTGAGGTGACCAGAAGCTTGCACCTGCAACATTTTTCCTGCTGTTCTTTGAATCCTCTGCTGCAAGAAGCAAGGGTGAAAGAAAGCTAAAGGTCCATCTAGGCATCGTCTTCAGAGAGGGCCTAGAGCATGAACCAGCATGGAGGAATGATGGAATGGGGGAAGAGATAGATCAGAATACATTTCTTCAAGATACATAAGTCAGGCAACAATAGAAGAGATGTTCCTTATGCAGAAATAGACCACTCCAACAAGGCAGGCTACCCCAACAAGCTTCTGTCTGGAGTGGATGGGAAATGGGGTCTGGACAAGGGACTCAAGAGTAGACATGCTATGATCAAGGCTGGCTAGGTATCCAAAGAGGAGTGATGTGCAGGGAATTGGAAGGTGGAGCCTGGCACAAAGAATTCAAAGCCACACACAGGGATTCTATAAGACACAGGGCAAAGCAAGCACAAGAGCCAAGTCTTTGGTTCTCAGTGTTCAGAGGCTGTCTCTCCCCTGGAGCATGGCTCAAGAACTGGGGAATCTTCCTATTTGTCTCTTACCCTGCTTGGCTATTCTCTGTTCCTCTGTGTTCCTCTGCAGGTTGCTTGCATTCTCACCCTTGGCCAGACAATAGTATGCCTCACCCCCACCCCCCTGCCTCCCGAACCAGGAAACCTCACATAAACATGACTGGGAGCATGCCACACATATGGAAGCCTGCTGCTGGGGACTCCCACAGCTGGGCATTTCTAAAAGATGATTCTGCTGCACAGCTGAAATTGAGAGCCATATGTTCCATGCTGTTTGGTGCAGAGTAGCGCTTGTGTGTGTTCCAGGCCTCCCCACAACCCTCTCTAGAGGATCTCTGGAATCATTAGAAGGATCATGTTATCATTTCTCTATCTGTCCACAGGTCTTTAAACTAGACTCAGGTGGAGTCACCTGGATAACAAGGCCAAGAGAGAAAGAGAGACAGAGACAGAGAAACTCCAGATATACCAGGCAAAAAAAAATTAATGTTTTGTTTTTAAATATTACATTACACAAATAATTCAAGAATGTAATTTAATTAAAATCTTTTCTTTTCAGTTGTGGGGCTTGAACTCTGGGCCTGTGTGCTATCCCTGAGTGCTTCAGCTCAAAGCGAGCACTCTATCACTTAAGCCACAGTACCTCTTCTGGTTTTCTGGTGATTAATTGGAGATAAGAGTCTCACTGACTTTCCTGCCCGGGCTGGCTTTGAACAGTGATCCTCAGATCTCAGCCTCCTGAGTAGCTAGGATTACAGGAGTGAGCCACTGGTGCCTGGCTAATTAAAAATTTTTAGGCAAAAGCCGGGCGCTGGTGGCTCACGCCTGTAATCCTAGCTACTCAGGAGGCTGAGATCTGAGGATCGCGGTTCAAAGCCAGCCCGGGCAAGAAAGACCATGAGACTCCTATCTCCAATAAACCACCAGAAAACCGGAAGTGGCGCTGTAGCTCAAGTGGTAGAGCGCTCGCCTTGAGCTGAAGAGCTGAGGGACAGCGCCCAGGCCCAGAGTTCAAGCCCCACGACCGACAAAAAAAAAAAAAAAAAAAAAAAAAAAAAAAATTTTTAGGCAAAGATGATAAAGCAAAACCCTTTTCTCTCTCTGCCTCTCTTTCTAGAGGTAATTCCTCTAGTGGATTGTTAGGTATATTTTCAGTTGCCTTTGATGAGAGGGAAAGCATTCAAATGTACAATTATTTTGTCTTGGTTAGGTATATTTTCGAAAAGCATAGTGCAATAAATACATACAGAAAATGTACCTCCTGGTTTTTGCACATTGACAATATGCACATTGAACATTGACTCTCAAGTATTTTAAGTCTGGCTAGAGCCCCCAGTTACCTGTAGCTAACTTTTAAATGAATTAAACTTTAACAAATTTAAAACTCAACCCTTCAGTCATACTAGTGGCCCTGTTTCTCTTTCTCTTGCTGCCTGGATACATCAACTTTGCTATGAGTTGTCTTCTATGCACAACAAACAGAGAACATTTCCATCATTCCAGAAAGTTCTATAAGACAGCTCTGCTGTAGATTACCCTTCCCTGTGAATGTGTCCTCTTCAACAGTGTGGATGGGTAAAAGGAACAGAAGTACTTTTCTTTTTTTCCACTTCCCCCACACACCCAAAAAATATCCAGTTAAGGGAGAAGAACCACTTCAGTGAGCAGATCTATCTTTCATGTGAAAAACTAGGTCAGTCACAGCCAACAGCTTCTCCAAGGGGTGGAAATCAATTCTGGGAGACTCCGCAGAGGCAGCCAGGCATTTAGGAGCTGGGAGACTTTGCAAATGGTTGTTTTGCTCTTGCTTTTAGGTTTTTGGGTTCCCTGTGCACAAGTGTCATCCCACGGCATGTAATCCCTACCCTCAAGCCCTGAGGTTTCCTTTTCTGGCTCCCACCCCCTAGCTGGCACTATCCTTCCCCTCTAACCACCTTTCACTGCCGTTCTATATTCATATTCATGGGTTTTCAAGGGACAGGTTCAGTGGGGGTGTGTCATTTATGCTAAGGTTAAGGGATGCATATGCATGAGAGTACCTCATCTATACAGCTCCTAGATATGTGCCTCTGCATCCAGCCCCAACCTGATGTAGACCCTGGGAAAGAGACTGTGAGGGGAGGGTTAAAAAGATTCCATCCCTGCCTGGGAGGCCTGCTTGAGTCCCTGGCATGGGAACTGGCAGGTTCTTGTCTACAGGTGTGGAATTCTGTTCCTCTTACCTCTCCTAAGACACAAAGGATATTGGCAGCCATGTAAGAAAAATTAAACCAGGCTGACTTAAGTCATTGTTCACATATCTGGGATATGAATTCGAAGTGTTGTATGAGTATTACGTTGAACTTTTTAGTTAAATTAATCATGCTTATATATTTTAAGCATCTTTGCTCATTCTTATATAGCTGTTCATTGATTTTATCCCATAAATATTTATAGGCTGACTTGTACCTGGTAGGGACACCGTGGTGACCAAAATGTGTTTCTGGTCCTCAGAGGATAGTGCCAGTTACACAGCAAGGAACTGACTGCTGTGGCAGGAGGAGCCCAGGGCTCCTGGGCACTTAACCAGACTTAGGGACCTGCCACAGGGCCTCTACACCTCTACTTCACAATGAACAAGATGTAGTGTAACAGACTCCAAGGAATCCTGTGCTCCACTTCTGCCTCTAATGGCCACCCCAGGTCAGAGCTTTCCCATCTTCTTTCCTCAGCTGAAGACCCCATTTAGCCCATATGTCCTGCTCTAGAAATGGTCTTGGGGAAGGACTTAGTGATTCCATGTACAGCTTCAGCTCTGCTCACTGTTTCCAGTCACCTAAGTGCATTTTGTCAGGAGGATCACCAGATTATTGAAGATCCCAGAACCCACATACATCAACAACCAGAGATCTACCTGAGGTGTCTGGCAGCACACCCTGGATTCTCTTCCCCTACACCCCAGGGTGCTGGATACCTGATATTGCAGAGGTGGGATGATCAACAAAGAAGGTGGGAGAGAGAAGGAGGGGCAGAGGGAGGGAAAGGACAGAGGAGCAAAAAGAGCAGAAGAAAGGATAGAGAGGAGAGAAAGTAGGAGAGACAGGGAAAGGATGAGAAGAGTGAGGAGGAAGGAGAGAAGGGAGAAAGAGCAGAGGAAAAGGGGAAGAGGAGAGGGAGGGGGAGGGGCACCTGCAGCATCCACACCTGGATGGATGGGCTATGGTTCTTATAGAGTTCACTGGAGCCTCTCCTGGGGTTCAATCTGCCCCTGAGCACTTACTATCCACTGTGCAGGCGCCCACTGGGGAGGCCCTAGCTCTGCAGGCATACCTGCCCCCCAAAGGCACCTCAGACACCTTGTCATAGGCCATTCTCAGGACCAAACTCTGGGGTGGATATTAGGCTCATCATTTTACAGATGAAGAAACCAGGCTTTAGAGTTTAGTGACTTCACTAAGATTTCACAACTTGGCCTTCATCTCTGAATCCCTGGGAAGTGAATGAAGGCAACCTCAGACTAGTCAAATAAGAGCCTCGGGGGATAGGACCCTATCCCAACAATTGCACTGGGCATCTGTAGGCTTCTGTTTCACCCCAACATGACCAACATTCTCAGGAACCACTTTAAGACAATGAGAAGTCTTCTACAAATTCGTTTTTCAGGGGATGATTCAAATACAAGGCCTTGATTTCCTGTGAAATGGAGGCATACCCTTAGTACATAGCTGATCACAGAGGGAGCATACAGCAAGCAGGGCAGCACAAATACCTTTCCTGAAGTTCAGACCAGTAAAGACACTGGTGCATTAGCTAGGCTTCTCGAGAGAAACAGAAGCAACTGGAGCTTTATTTACACATGAAGAGATTTATTTACACATGAAGAGATTTATTATAAGGAACACAATTATGAAGGCTTAGAAGTCTCATGAGTCAATATCTACAGTCGCAAACCCAGGAACCTGGGAAGACCTGAGAGCCAGAAAAGCACTGGTATGGATTTCAGTTCAAGTTAGAAGCCCTGAAGATAAGGAGCACTAAGGATAGGACAGATCTGAGGGAAAGAAAGGAGAGAGATTAGGTAGAAAGACTTTCTTTTTTAATTTGTCATTGGGATTGAACTCAGGGCCTGGTCACTGTCCCTGAGCTTTTCTGCTTAGGGCTAGCTCTCTACCACTTTGAGCCATAGCATCACTTCTGATTTTCTGGTGGTTAATGAGAGATAAGAATCTCATGGACTTTCCTGCCTTCAAACCATGATCCTCAGATCTCAGCCTCCTGAGTAGCTAGGACTACAGGTGTGAGCCGCCAGTACCTAGTATGATTTTTTTTTAAATATATGTTTATTATAAAAATACTGTACAGAAGGGTTACAATTACATGAGTAAGGTAATGAGTACATTTCCTATTGAACATTGTTACCTCCTCCTATGTTTTTCCCATACCATCCCTTCCCTCCCTACCTCCCCAACTCTTCACTCCCTCCCAACCCCCCCCCGCCAAGTTGTAAAGTTTGTTTTCAATATAGTATCTTGTACATCTAATTGTTACAATGGGTCAACCTGTATCTTTATTTCAGCATTTTGTTATTTCCCATCCTCTCCCCAAATTAGAAAAATGTATATGCAAGATGGCAGACATAACATGTGGCAATGCCATGTGGCCATCATGGTGCTTCTTGTTCACATAAGTGCTTTGAGCTCCTGCTCAAATGCTTCTTCTTCCCATGCCAACCAATAAAATGAGTGCTGTACATTATACTTAATGGTGAAAAACTAAAGCCATTTCCTCTGAACTCAGGAATGAGATAAGGATGTCCACTCTCTCCACTTCTCTTCAACCTAGTATTAGAATGCCTAGCTACAGCAATAAGACAAGAAGTAAACATAAAGAGGATCCAAATAAGGAAAGATGAAGTAAAACTCCCTCTTTGCAGATGACATGATCTTGTATTTAAAGAATCCCATGGAGCTGGGAAGGTGGCTCAGTGGAAGAGCACTTGCCTTGCATGCCTGAGGCCCTGGGTTCGATTCCTCAGCACCACATAAGCAAAAAGAAAAAAGCCGGAAATAGTGCTGTGGCTCAAGTGGTAGAGCGCTAGCCTTGAGCTGAAGAGCTGAGGGACAGCACCCAAGCCCAGAGTTCAGGCCCCACGACCGGACCCCCCCCCAAAAAAAAAAAGAATCCCATGGACTCCACTCCCAAATTACTGGAGCTGATTCAAAACTTTGGCAAAGTAGCAGAGCATAAAATTAACCCTCAAAATCAATGGGTTTTCTGTATGCCAACAATGAGAAAGGGCAGCTGAAATCAGGAAAGCAACTCCTTTAAAAAATAAAATACCTAGGAATTAACTTAACTAAAGTAGTGAAGGACCACTATGATGAAAACTTTAAAAAACCTGAAAAAGGAAATCAAAACAGAACTTAGAAAGTGGCAAAACCTCCCATGCTCCTGGATTGGAAGGATCAATATCATGAAAATGTCAATACTTCCCAAGGCTATCTACAAATTCAATGTGATACTTATCAATATTCCAACCTCATTCTTCAAGGAAATAGAAGAGACAATCCAAAAATTCATATGGGGGCTGGGAAGTTGGCTCAGTGGTAGAGCGCTTGCCTTGCATGCTTGAGGCCCTGGGTTCGATTCCTCAGCACCACATAAGCAAAAAGGAAAAAGCCGGAAGTGGCACTGTGGCTCAAGTGGTAGAGCGTTAGCCTTGAGCTGAAGAGCTGAGGGACAGTGCCCAGGCCCAGAGTTCAGGCCCCACAACCGGACCCCCAAAAAAAAATTCATATGGAACAATAAAAGACTCCGAATAGCAAAAACCATCCTTAACAGAAAGAGCAGTACTGGAGGAATATCAATACCAAATTTCAAACTCTACTATAAAGCCATAGTAATAAAAACAGCTTGGTACTGGCACAAGAACAGTCCTCAGGACCAATGGAATAGAATTGAAAACCCAGAAATGAACCCACAGACCTATAGCCACCTAATCTTCAATAAGGGAGCTAAAAAAAATAGAATGGAAGAAAGACAGCCTCTTCAGTAAATGCTGCTGGCAAAAATGGTTAATCACCTGTAGAAAACTAAAACTAGATTCTTATATATCACCCTGCACCAGAATCAACTCCACATGGATCAAAGATCTTGGAGTCACAGCAGACACCCTGAAAACATTACAGGAAGGAATAGGAGAAACCCTAGGTCTCTCTTAATAGAGACCCAGAAACACAATAAATCAAAGAAAGGTTGGACAAATGGGATTGCATGAAGCTGCAGAGCTTCTGCATGGCAAAGGACATCGCTAGCAAGATCAATAGAAAGCCCACAGATTGGGAGAAGATCTTCACTAGCCATACAACAGACAAGGGTCTCATATCTAAAATATACTTGGAACTCAAAAAATTAAATCCCACAACAACAAATCTTCAAAGAAACAACTGCCCGATTAATAAGTGGGCTAAAGACTTAAAGAGCGACTTTTCTGAAGAGGAAATAAGAATGGCCAATAGACATATGAAGAAATGCTCAACCTCACAAGCCATAAAAGAAATGCAAATAAAAACAACATTGAGGCCGGGTGCTGGTGGCTCACGCCTGTAATCCTAGCTACTCAGGAGGCTGAGATCTGAGGATCGCGGTTCAAAGCCAGCCCGGGCAGGAGAGACCGTGAGACTCCTATCTCCAATAAACCACCAGAAAACTGGAAGTGGCGCTGTAGCTCAAGTGGTAGAGCGCTCGCCTTGAGCTGAAGAGCTGAGGGACAATGCCCAGGCCCAGAGTTCAAGTCTCACGACCGACCAAAAAAAAAAAAAAAAAAAAAAAAAAAAAAAAAACAACATTGAGGTTCCACCTCACCCCAATTAGAATGGCTATAATCAAAAACTCTAATAACAACAGATGCTGGAGGGGATGTGGACAGAAGGGAACCTGTTGCATTATTGGTGGGAATGTAAACTTATTCAACCACTTTGGAAAGTAGTATGGAGGTTCCTCAAGAGACTCCACATAGAGCTCCCCTATGACCCAGGAATGCCACTTTTGGGCATTTACCCAAATGATCACAAACAAGACCATACCAAAGCTACCAGCACAACAATGTTTACTGCAGCATTATTTACCATAGCTAAGATATGGAACCAACCCAGATGACCCTCAGTAGATGAATGGATCAAGAAAATGTGGTATATCTATACAATGGAATTCTATGCCTCCATGGGAAAGAATGACATCACCCCATTTGTTAGGAAATGGAAATACTTGGAAAAATTTATATTAAGTGAAGTAATCCAGGCCCAAAGGAACATAGGTACCATGGTTTTCCTTATTTTCAATAATTATTATATGTCTGGGATAAGCAGAAAAATTCAAAAGCTATGTAATATAATCAGATAAGATGATATTAAGCCAAATGAACCCCAAGATAGGGACATAAGTGTTGTTTTTTTCTTCCTTGCTATTGTTTCTAATGTATTTATAAGGTACCACATGATTTTTTGTTGCTTTGTATATTCCTCCCTCACGATATAACCCCTGCTTTCACTGTATATAATGTTGATATAATTTATGGAGTGGAAGGGAAAAAACAAATTGTTTAAACAGGGATACAGATTGACCCATTGCAACAATGAGATGTACAAGTCGCTACGCTATGTTGAAAAACGCACTTTACAGTTTAGGCTGGGGTGGGGGGGGACTCGTAACTAAGGAGGTGGGAGGGAAGGGATAGTAGGGGAAAAACAAAGGAGGGGCAACAATGCTTGATAAGAAATGTACTCATTACCTTGCTCAGGTAACTGTAACCCCTCTGTACAATATTTTCACAATATAAAACCTAATTTTAAAAAAGAGTGCTGTGGTACATATACAAGCCATTGAGCAATCAGCACAAAGCTCAAGGGAGGAGACATGGCGGGGTGGGGAGGACCAATACTTTAAAACCATAGACCTCTGAGAAGACTCCTTTGGACTCATTTTTTGGAGCCCTTCTCATCCAAGAGTGTCATGACTTTCCTTTCCAGGCTTTCCTTTCATTTTCAAATAAACTCTCTATCAGCCTTAAACACTCTCCTGCCTTTTAATTTTTTAATTGGTAGAAAAGACGAATTGTATCCCTGGAGGGCATCAGATCCATGGCCCAATTCTGTCAGTCAGGTACTAAATTCAACTTCCCTTCACATTTTGTTCTGCTTTTGTTCTATCAATGGAATGGGTGATGCCCACCCACATTGGGAAGGCCTCCTCTTCTCTCAGTCCACTTATTCAAATGCTCATGTCTTCTAGAAATACCTCTAGAGATACACCCAGAAATCATTTCTAACCAGCTGTCTAGGTATCCTGTGGCCCAGACAAGCTGAACCATCCCAATCACCACACAAGGAGCTGTTGTGCTGATGAACCACAGCCTTTTTGTCTCCAAATAGAAGTTTATTTCCCCATGGCAGTGAGTGGTCAGTGAGTCCACTACAGTGTTGTGTGTCCATTTTCTATTGGTATAATGAAATAGTCAAGACAAGCTAACTTTATGAAGAAAAGAGGACCATGGTTTTAGAGCCTCAAAGCCCAGATTGGGTGGCCCCATTGGTTTGCCTCTTGGCTGTGCTCCTTCATGGTGGATCACATCACAGGCAATCACAGTGTGATGGGAACAAATGTGAGAGTAAGTGATCCTAGCACCACACAGGAAGCTAGGGAGTCATGGCTTCTTCAAGGGCATGACCTCACTTTACCTAAAGACCTCCCATCCCCTCTCTGCCTCTTAACATCTCCACACCAGGACCAAGTCTCTAACACATGAGCTATGAGGGGAAAGCACAACAAACCCATAGCATGCCATGTGAAAGGAGTATTTATTTGCTGCTGGTGAAAGTTGTTTCTAGAAGTCTGCTGATTAACAATGGAGACTAGGTGTTAACTTGGGGAGAGCCTGAGAAATGAGCCTTCCTTACCAGGTCCTTGTATTAGAGCAAGTGCTCAATGGTTGGAGAAAGTGGCTGGGATTGGGTTACAAAAAGAAATTCAAGGCAACACCCAACTCAGATGTACTAGAAATGGCTCAAATGGATTCCAGCCCTATTTTTATCATCCCCAGCTTTCTCAGATGCTATGTCTGTCATGAGAGGGGTGTTGACCATGAGGCAGCTCAGTGTCTGTACTGGACACAGATGATGGGGGAAAGCAGCTCATGGAAGGAAGGGCTGGGTGAACCAGAAGAGGATTTCAGGAGAGCCACAGAACACACACACTGTCCTGGGAACCACAGAGTGGTTATCCCCACTGAATGCTCAAGAACAACCCTCAGAAACAGGATTTATTCTACTCACTTTGCAAATGATCAAGACAATGGCTCAAAAGTCAGAACTGAGACAGTGAGTACAGCAGAAGTGAGCCAGGAACCCCCTAGATCTCTCAGAATTGGGAAATAGAAGTTCATCTGCTATGTCTTCTATCATGTGTCTGAACTGATGGCCCAGAACATAGTCCCACCTTTGTTTGGAAAGCTGGATGCAGTGATGCATGTCTATAATCCCAGCTACTCAGGAGGTAGTTGATGTCAACCTAGGCAAAATTAATGAGACAAGTCCCAACCCCAAATCCCTAGCAAAGGTCTGGGATTGTGTCTCCAGGTGTTGAAGCAACAGCTGTTGGGAACTAATAGCTGGATACAGCTATACACACCTATGAATGTACACACATCTCCAAATGGTGTATGCTGCCTCATCCCTGCCTCATCTGCTGGATTGTTACTTACAATCCCTCCCATTTCATCTTCAATTGCTCAAAATAAGGGTAGGCCTACCTGACAGGAAAAACAAAATGAATCCTACATTGCAGGTTCCATCTCTACTAAAGAAACACAGGCAGCTAAGGCACTCTGGGATGACATTGTTGTTTATCACAAACCGTAGACAGGAGTTCCAATATTCACATAGCTGGATGCCTTGAAGCTACTACATCTGCAAAAGGAAAAAGTCTGCCATCCTGCCACTTACACGTTGTCATCTAAGAAGACTGTACACATTTCTGGGGCTCACAGGACTTGAGAGGAGGTACAGGTTGTAAGGAAGAGTGCTGACCAGCGGAGAGCTGAAATGGAACTGTTGTTTACATATTTTCAGGGTGTGTACTTTACTTGTTTCAATCCAGAAAAAGGTGCCAGACACACAATCTGTGGATTTCAACACTGCTGTGGTTTACATGTGATGGCTGTACAGCTCTCAGGGATTGGTATGTTAAGGGTTGGTCCTCAATGCACACATGTTAAGAATTAGTAGAGTGTTAAGAGGGGGTTCTAATGGAAGTTCTTTATGGTACTGAGATGCTAGCCTCAGAAAGGAGTAAGGCAGGGATCGTACTCTCTTTGTGGGACCCTGAGTTCATTTCCACTAGAAGATTATAATACAAAACAGTGAGTCTGGCTCTTCCCAGGCCTCTGTGTTCTTGTGTGGCAATGTGTGCTCTTCCTTTCTCATATGTGCTCCCGTGATGTCATCTGTCATGGGGTGCTAACCAGAACTGGATATAGCACTGTGCCCTCAAATCTCCAGAACTGTGATCAATGAACCTCCACTCTCTACAAAGTGATTGGCTATGAATGAGTGCAGACACTGAGGCTTACATAAGCTAAGCTATTTGCGAAAGACCACGTCTAGCTCACAGCAAAACCAGATGGCAAATCAGGTCTTGGTTACTGTGCTCACCAAAAGGAAGGGACCTGGGTGGGGATGAGGTGATAGGGCACCCAGTAGGGCATTTTTTTGTGAGAAAAGGAGGCAGTAGGGTTGTAAGAATCTATTTATATAGCTTAGAGCAAGTTCCCAAAGTCCCTAACACTGGGATCTTCCAGTTCTGCCTGATCTCACCTAGGGCAAAGCTGCTGCTCCTAGCAGATTCCACCTTCGTGCATCCCTAAGTCCAGTGGTCTATCTGGCCATAGAGAACACAGGGGTCTATGCATTTACTGTCGCTCCCCGTGTCTCTACTCTGAGCTACTGTTGGGGGGATGGACCCCAGCAAGATGCATGTGAGGACATTGCTCTGTCTCTCAATGGCTGTGCAGCCTAAGGCGAGTTCATTCACCTGCTTCCTCATCTGTGGAATGGGCTATTGGGCAAATTTAATGAGGTAATTAGAATACATAAAGCAGGACAGGTTTGCTGTCAGAATCTTGGCTTTGGTAATTACTCCAGACTCCCAACTGTGTGATCCTGTAGCCTCAGTTTCGTCATTGCAAAAGGGGGGCAACAGAAATAGCTATTTCATAATATGATACAAATCACATACAGTAATGTACATATAGCTCCTGGAGGCATATAGAAAATGCACAGTGGAATGTTTGGTAAGGTTTGCAGACATTTGTGATTGTCATGACTCAGAGTGGGCATTCTAACTGGAATCTAATGCCTTTGTAGCCAAATAAACTTCTTATGATGGACTGGACATCCCATGACAGAGAATCATTGGGTCCAAACTGCCAGTGGTCATGGTTAGAAGCTGAGCCTATAGAATTGGGACTCTGGTCCCTTTGTGTTGGAAAAAGGAGCCTCTGTTCACATAATGGATATTTGTGCTGGGACTACACATTCAGAGTGACCAAGACTTGAACAAAGTGCTCCAAACACAGGTGTTGCAGAATGCTCCATCCTTGGTCTCAAAGAGCAGCTGTTCTGACTGGCTGTGTTCACTGTGTCAATGCTCTTCTGCTGCCCATGGAAATCTGTGGGTCTCTTCCTTTCCTCAGAGCCCAGGGAATCACCACAGTCACTGCTGTCAACATTGGGTTGTCTGAGCCCTCTTCATGGAAGCTTATTTCTGGACATGTCTAGAGGGATGCACATTCCCAGGAGTGGGACCTGTGACTCTGGACTCTGGAAGTGGCCTCGGGAGATGCTCAAGAGCCTGCAGATACCTAAGATCTTCCCATTTGTGGGCTCCAGGCACACAGCTATAGGTGAAGGGAGAAAAGTCTTCTGCTCCCAAATTGTTCTCTGGAAAGCTCGGCCTCCTTCCAAGAAGAGATTAATAGCTCCTCTTCCCCCAGGATGCCTTGTCACTGGCTGGACTGTGTTGGGGGACCATGCCAGATCGCAACTCCCCAAGACTGGGAGAACTGATATAGAGTTACTACATAACTTGCTGCCTTCTCTGGGCTAGGTATAGCAGCCCAAGCAGAGGCAGGCCACAAGTGGGAGGTACCCAGAGCCCCAAAGCCTGTCTTGCTTCTCCCATCTAGCAAGATCCGGGAGATTGACAATGCCCATGGGGGGGGGGGCGGGGGGGGGAACTGCCACAGTGACCCAAGGAAATAGATGCTGTCCAGGGAGGGCCCAAACCTTCTCCTAAAGCACATGCCTCCTACTGAATAACTGGCCGGAGCTGTCACTCATCAGCAGGATACTGGCGCTGCCATTGAGCATGCCATCACTTCGTTTGGTCCAGGCTCACCATGGTGGTAGGTACAGCAGGCAGGTGCTCAAGGAGGAGAAGCAGGGAAGAAGTACCCTGCAAACCTTGGACACCAATGTTCCCCTACTGTGACTCTTTCCCCTGATGGGCTTCTGGTCTCCTGAGTAGCTAGGATTACAGATATGAGTCACTGACACCTGGTTATGGATATGGAATTTTGCCTCTAGAATTCCCTCCTCTAAAACTGCTTTCTGGGGAGGTGGTGAGGCTGCTTCTTTGTGTCTGTGTGACTCTGTCCTAGAAGTGGACCCCTGCTTCATGCTACCAAAACATCACACACTCAGCTCCCATCCATCTGTGAGTGTCCAGAACCAGGCACCTCTGGGAATTCTGCAGCATCAGTCACTGGCTTGGCCCAGATTCAGCGTGTCTCTGGGAAGAACACTGACAGCTTGTAGTTACCATGTCTGCCTCTTTCACCCGGCACTCATACTCTGCCTAGCAGATTTTTTCTTTCCCCATCTGAGCTAATTTTTAGCTCTCACCCCCAGATTTATCCACGCAGCTCCTGACCCCCAGGCTGGCCTATAGAAACCACGCCAAGGGTTCCCACGCAGCCTGGCTTCTGGGCCAGACTGATCTGCAGGATGGGGAGGGTGCAGGTCTAAAGGGTGGGAAGGCTGACCCTGTGGCGCCCTTTCACCTCCTTATTGGGGGACCTGCAACTTGGGGGCTCACAGGCAAGTGCTTGCATTCATGTACACCTTTGTCAACAGTCTGTAAAACCATCTCCTGTGTAACTTACTCTGCTTCTGCACCATTTGTGTCCTGTTTCCTGATAAAGGTGATGCCATCAGTAAAAACCAATAGTGTTGCCAGGTGCTGATAGCTCACACCTGTAATCCTAGCTGCTCAGGAGGCTGAGATCTGAGGATCATGTTTTGAAGCCAGGTTGGGCAAGAATGTCTGTGAGACTCTCATCTCCAATTAGCCAGCAAATCTTAAAAGTGGTGGTGTGGCTTAAGTGGTAGAACATAGCCTTGATCATAAAACCAATGAGGCCTTGAGTTCAAGGCCTAGTACCAGCACAGACACACAGACACACAGACACATAGACACACAGACACACAGATACACAGAGAGAGAGAGAGAGAGAGAGAGAGAGAGAGAGAGAGAGAGAGAGAGAGAGAGAGAGAGAGAGAGAGAGAATTTAACAAAGCAAGCTGATTGATCCTTGGATAAATTGCATTGTCTGAGTTTCAGTTTCCCCACTGGAGAATTCAGAGAGGTCAAAGAGCTCTCATGTGTATTCAGTGAGGTAAAACATGCTGACTAACTGTTGATTTGTATGCCTCAGTGTAGCTGCCCTGAGGAAGGAGCCTGTGAGTTTGATCATACTTGCAGGCAGCACTGGGTACCTCCCTCAGCCCGCTCTGTTTCTACCAGCGGTGGCTGATCCCCTCGTCCCAGCTTCCTGCCTCCCTTTCCAGCCTTGATCTGTCTCCTCAAAGAAATACATTTCCTATTCAACACTTCAGCCCTCCCAGTGGGCTTCAGCCTTAATGTGCAGTCACTTTGATATAAAAGACTTGTCAAGGGAAATGTTGTCATCCTTAGCATGCATTTCTGGAGAAGAGCTTCAATTCATGGATTTTTTTTAAAGTCTCTGGAGAGCTGCAACAAGAGAAAATGGCCAAGTTTGCTTTCAGAAAGTGGCACAGTCAGACTGTGCATTCATCTGAGGCTTGATTCTGGCCCCAAATTGTCAGGTTTCTTTTTTTCTTTTATTTTTTTGATGCTGGTACTAGGACTTGCATTTGGGGCCTAGGCTCTGTCCCTTAATTTTTTTCACTCATGACTAGTGTTCTACCACCTGAACCATAGCTCCACTTCTGGATTTTTGGTGGCTAATGGGGATAAGAGTCTCATGGACTTCCCTGCGCAGGCTGGCTTCAAAGAGCAGTTTTCAGATCTCAGCCTCTTGAGTAGCAAGGCTTACAGGTGTGAGCTATTGGCACCTAGCAACATCATGGGTCTCTACCTTCAGTGGATATTGTTCCCCTCTGAGCAAATTATGAAGGACTCATGAGATGTTCTTTCTACAAAAAACTAAGGAGGGCCAGAAACCAGAAGTGACAGTGTGGCTCAAGTCGTGGAGCATCAACCTTGAGCAAAATAGCCAAGCAAGAATGTGAGGCCTGGGTTCAAGCCCTAGTATAAGAAAGAGAGAAAGAAAGAGAGAAAGAGAGAAAGAAAGGAAGAAAGGAAGGAAGGAAGGAAGGAAAGAAGGAAGGAAGGGAAAAAAAGAAAGAGAGAGAGAGAAAGAAAGGGGAAGGAGGGAGGGAGGGAAAGGAAGGAAGGAAGAAAGAAAGAAAAAGGAAAGAAGGAAGGAAGGAAGGAAGGAAGGAGGGAGGGAGGGAGGGAGAGAGGGAGGGAGAGAGGGAAGGAAAGAAGGAAGGAAGGAAGGAAGGAAGGAAGGAAGGTAGGAAGGAAGGAAGGTAGGAAGGAAGGAAGGAAAAAAACAAGCAGTGGTAATCAGAGCTAGAGGGTTACTGGCCACAATGTACTCAAAACCCCCTGCACTGAGCAACGGTTTCACCCATATCAGAAATGTACCTGCTATGTAGAACACAATTGATAATTATTAGATGAGAATGTGATTTTTAGCTCACATTTTCAGAGGAAGCTGACAAAGATTAGGCAATTTGTCCGAGGCCCGAAAGCTAGTTTATGACACCTCAAGCTTCTAATTCAGTGCTCTGGGCTCTGAGCCCCGGGTTAGCTCCCGTCTCCTGTGGACACATGCACTATGTTCTGGCTGTGTATTTCCTGAGCCATCCCACCTGGAGACTCCTAGGTCACTGTGTGCAGTGAGAAGATACTTTCTAAGACACTGGACTAAGATAGAATGCAAGTTAATTGACTCAATTTTAGAGAAGCAACACACCAACACACCCTCTTAGAGATATATAATAATACACTGGGATTTCCCAAGCACAGTAACCCATTCATGTTTTCCAAACTTACACATCTCAAGTATATTCTATTCAAAAATAACTTTCCCTTAGCTTTATAACCTACTTTGGAAAACACTAATTTTAAGTCAATCCCAGGAGTGCATGTTAAGAGCTTGTGATAGAGTCACAATCACACACACACACATACACACACACACACACACACACACAGTTGACACAATGGCGAACAGCTGAACACTGGAAGATTCTGTATAGGGGCTTCTTAAATGGAAATCTTCAGTCAGCAAGGAATTTGGGGCTTGAAGAACTTTTTTTTGTCTTACCTTTCACAGCACCAAGTTCTACATCAGTGGGTTCCCAGA